>NW_024499062.1:0-306 GCF_017590055.1 Onychostruthus taczanowskii | reverse complement strand
CCCTGGAAGTGCCCAAGGCCAGGCTGGATGGGGCTTGGAGCACCCTGGGATGGTGGAAAGTGTCCCTGCCCACGGATTGGGTGGGAACTGGATGGGCTTTAAGTCCCCTCCAACCCAAATTATTCTGTAGTTCTGTGTCTTGGAGCAAGAAGAAGCAGGAATTGCCACTTCCCCTTCCCACCCATGATTTTATCATTCCTCCTCATCTGTTCTCTTCCTAAGGGAATCCAACCCAACTTTCCCAGCCTTTCTTCCCAGGGCAGAAGGTTGTCCTGGGCTGTAAGATAGATGTGTGTTCTGTCCCCA
>NW_024499061.1:0-1963 GCF_017590055.1 Onychostruthus taczanowskii | reverse complement strand
CACCCAAATCCTCTCACAAATCCCATCCAAAATCCATCCCAAGTCCCTCCTAAATCCCATCCTAAATCCTGTCCGAAATCCATCCCAAATCCCATCCAAATCCTGTCGCAAATCCCATCCAAAATCCATCCCAAATCCTTCCCAAATCCCATCCTAAATCCTGTCCGAAATCCTGTCCCAAAGCCTATCCCAAATCCCATCCCATGGGATTCCCCAAATCCCATTCAAATCCTGTCTGAAATCCCATCCCAATCCTGTCACAAATCCTGTCCAAAATCCGTCCCAAATCCCACCCCAAATCCTGTCACAAATTCTGTCCCAAATCCCACCCAAAATCCGTCACAAATCCCATCAAAAATATGTCTCAAATCCCATCCCAAATCCCAAATCCCACCCCAAATCTTTCGGGTTTCCCCTCAGTTCCCTCAGGACCCCAAATCCCAAATCCCACCCCAGATCTTTGCTGTTCCCTGGATCCCTGAGGACCCCAAATCCCAAACCCCAGCCCGGATCTCGGGGCCCCCCCGAGCCCTGTGCCCCACAAACCCCAAACCCCAAATCCCAAACCCCAAATCCCAAATCCTGAACCCCAAAACCCAAATCCCGAACCCCAAATCCCAAACCCCAAACCCCAAATCCCAAACCCCAAACCCCAAACCCCAGACCCCAGCCCCGATCTCGGCCCCCCACAGGTGCCGGAGGTGCCCCTGGACGGGGCCGAGTTCGAGCTGGGGCCGGCCCGGGGGGTCCCGATGCCCCCCGAGGTGGCCAAAACCTTCCAGCAGCTGGCCGGGGCCCTCAAGAGGCAGCACCAGGTGGGGCACCCCAAAAACGGGGGGAAAACCCAAAAACGGGGGGGGAACCCCGAAAAATGGGGGGGAACCCTGAAAAATGGGGGGGAAACCTAAAAAATGGGGGGAAAACCCTAAAAATGGGGGGGAAACCCTAAAAATGGGGTGAAACCCTAAAAATGGGGGGGAAACCCTAAAAATGGGGGGGAAGCCCAAAAAAATGAGTGGGAAACCCTAAAAATGGGGGGGGGGAACCACAAAAATGGGGGGGAAACCCTAAAAATGGGGGGGAAACCCTAAAAAATGGGGGGGAAACCACAAAAATTGGGGGGAAAACCCAAAATTGGGGGTGAAACCCCAAAAACTGGGGTGACATCCCAAAACTCTCCTTTCTCCCCCCCTCTTTTCCGGCCTTCCTCCCGCTCCTCCTCCTCCTCCAGATGTGCCTCACCTACTCGCGGCAGTTCGCGCAGCTGGGCGACATCTGCGAGACCACCAGGTGGGCTGGGGCCAGCAGCCCCCTCCTCATCTTCCTCCTCCTCCTCTTCCTCCGCCTCTTCCTGTTCTTCCTCCTGCTCTTCCTCCTCCTCCTCCACTTCTTCCTCCTCCTCCTCTTCTTCCTCCTCTTCTTCCTCCTCATCTTCCTCTTGCTCTTCCTCCTCCTCCTCTTCCTCCTCCTCCTCATCTTCTTCCTGCTCTTCCTCCTCCTCCTCTTCCTCCTCCTCTTCCTGTTCTTCCTCCTCTTCCTCTTCCTCCTCTTCTTCCTCCTCTTCCTCCTCCTCTTCCTGTTCTTCCTCCTCCTCCTCCTCCTCCTCCTCTTCCTCCTCCTCCTCTTCTTCCTCCTCTTCTTCCTCCTCCTCCTCTTCCTCCTCTTCTTCCTCCTCCTCTTCCTCCTCTTCCTCCTCTTCTTCCTCCTCCTCCTCCTCCTCTTCTTCCTCCTCCTCCTCCTCTTCCTCCTCCTCCTCTTCTTCCTCCTCTTCTTCCTCCTCCTCCTCTTCCTCCTCCTCTTCCTCCTCCTCTTCGTCTTATTCTTTTTCTTCCTTTTTCTTCTTTTTCCTCTCCTTTTTCCTGTCCTTCTCCTTCCTCCACCTCCTCTTCCTCTGAAGAAGAGGAGGCTGATCCTGAGGGGGGGGGATGGAGGAGGTGGGGGGGGGTCTCACCTGCCCAGGTGC
>NW_024499060.1:0-1967 GCF_017590055.1 Onychostruthus taczanowskii | reverse complement strand
TAACAGCCTCGAATTCAATGGGAAAAATCTCGATTTGCGGCCATTTTGGGTTAAAAAAAGCGGGATTTTTGGGGGGAAAGAGCCGAATTTGGGGTCTTTTTTTGGGGGAGGGGACTCCCCGGACCCCCCCTCCCCGGACCCCCCCCAAATTTTTGGGGTCGATTTTGGGGGCACTTTAAGCAACTTAATAACCTTGAATTCAGTGGGAAAAACCTCATTTTCAGGCAATTTTGGCTCAAAAAAAGCGGGATTTTCTGGGGGAAAGAGCCAGATTTGGGGGTTTTTTTGGGGAGGGGTCTGCCTGGACCCCCCAAATTTTTGGGATCGATTTTGGGGGCACTTTAAGTAACTTAATAACCTTGAATTGAGTGGGAAAACCTCATTTTCAGGCAATTTTGGGTTAGAAAAAGCAGGATTTTTTTAGGGAAAGAGCCGAATTTGGGGTCTTTTTTGGGGAGGGGTCTCCCCTAGACCCCCCAAATTTTGGGGTCGATTTTGGGGTGATTCTGAACAATTTAACAGCCTTGAATTCAATGGGAAAAACCTCGATTTGGAGCCATTTTGGCTCAAAAAAAGCGGGTTTTTTTGGGGAACCACCAAAATTTGGGGGTCTTTTTTGGGGTGGGGTCTGCCCAGACCCCCCAAATTTTTGGGGTCGATTTTGGGGCCACTTTAAGTAATTCAATAGCCTCGAATTCAATGGGAAAAACCTCATTTTCAGGCAGTTTTGGCTTAAAAAAAGCGGGATTTTTTGGGGACCCACCAAAATTTTGGGGTCTTTTTTGGGGTGGGGTCTGCCTGGACCCCCCCAAATTTTTGGGGTCGATTTTGGGGTGATGGTAAACAATTTAGCAGCCTTGAATTCAATGGGAAAAACCTCAATTTTGGGCCATTTTGGCTCAAAAACAGCGGGATTTTTTGGGGAACCACCAGGATTCGGGGGGTTTTTTTGGGGAGGGGCCTCCCCAGACCCCCCAAATTTTTGGGGCCGATTTTGGGGGGATCCTAAACAATTCAGTGGGTCAAATTACAGCGGGAAAAACCTCGATTTTGGGCAGTTTTGGCTCAAAAAAAGCGGGATTTTTTGGGGGAAAGAGCCGAATTTGGGGTCTTTTTTGGGGAGGGGTCTGCCTGGCCCCCCCAAATTTTTGGGGTCGATTTTGGGGACACTTTATGTAATTCAATAGCCTCGAATTCAATGGGAAAAACCTCATTTTCAGGCAATTTTGGCTCAAAAAAAGCGGGATTTTTTGGGGAAAAGAGCCAGATTTGGGGTCTTTTTTGGGGAGGGGTCTCCCCCGGCCCCCCCAAATTTTTGGGGTCGATTTTGGGGACACTTTATGTAATTCGATAGCCTCGAATTCAATGGGAAAAACCTCATTTTCAGGCAATTTTGGCTCAAAAAAAGCGGGATTTTTTGGGGAAAAGAGCCAGATTTGGGGTCTTTTTTGGGGAGGGGTCTCCCCCGGCCCCCCCAAATTTTTGGGGTCGATTTTGGGGCCACTTTAAGTAACTTAATAACCTTGAATTGAGTGGGGAAAACCTCGATTTTGGGGCCATTTTACTGCCAAAAAAAGCGGGATTTTCAGCAAAATGGCCGAAACTTGGGGGGTTTTTTTGGGGAGGGGTCTCCCCCAGACCCCCCAGATTTTAAAGCCCCGCCCCCCGCCCCTCCCCCAGACCATCAAGTGCCTGCTGATCCAGCCCAACCCCCCAGGGCTTTGGGGGGACTCTGAACACCCGGGGGGGTTCAGCCATGGTGGGGAAAATCTCCATTTTGGGCCATTTTGGGTTAAAAAAAGCGGGTTTTTTTGGGGAACCACCAAAATTTGGGGCTGGATTTTGGGGTGGGGTCTTCCCTAGACCCCCCAAATTTTTGGGGCCGATTTTGGGGTGATCCTAAACAATTCAGTGGGCCAAATTACAACGGGAAAAACCTTGATTTGGAGCCATTTTACTGCCAAAAA
>NW_024499059.1:0-1967 GCF_017590055.1 Onychostruthus taczanowskii | reverse complement strand
TTCCCCTTTTTTTTTCTCAATTTATTTCCTATTTTCCCCCATTTATTTCTGATTTTTTCATATTTTTCCCGTTCTTTCCCATATATCCCAAATTTTTTTCTGATTTTTCCCCATTTTCCCCCAATTTATTTCCCATTTTTCCCATTTCTTTCTTATTTTTCCCATTTTTTCCCATTTATCCCCAATTTATTTCCCATTTTCCCCCATTTATTTCCTATTTTTTCCCTTTTTTTCCCCCATTTTTTTCCCATTTTCCCCCATTTATTTCTGATTTTTCCCCATTTTTTCCTATTTTTTCCCAATTTATTTCCCATTTTTCCCAATTTATTTCCCATTTTTTCAATTTTTCTCCATTTATTTCTATTTTTTCCCCATTTTTTCCCATTTATCCCCAATTTTTTTTCTGAATTTCCCCCCATTTT
This sequence comes from Onychostruthus taczanowskii, assembly GCF_017590055.1. Taxonomy (NCBI): domain Eukaryota; kingdom Metazoa; phylum Chordata; class Aves; order Passeriformes; family Passeridae; genus Onychostruthus; species Onychostruthus taczanowskii. The sequence continues at coordinate 1,545 of NW_024499059.1, read as the reverse complement.
TTTCCCATTTATTTCCCATTTCCCCCCATTTTTTCTGTTTTTTTTCCCATTTTTTTCCTATTTTTCCCCCATTTATTTCTGAATTTTCCCCTTTTTTCCCATTTATTCCCAATTTTTTCCCTATTTTCTCCATTTATTTCTGAATTTCCCCCATTTTTTCCCATTTTCCCCAATTTTTCCCCATTTATTCCCCATTTTTCCCCCATTTATTTCTGAATTTTCCCCTTTTTTCCCATTTATTCCCAATTTTTTCCCTATTTTCTCCATTTATTTCTGAATTTCCCCCATTTTTTCCCATTTTCCCCAATTTTTCCCCATTTATTCCCCATTTTTCCCCCATTTATTTCTAAATTTTTCCTATTTTTCCCCCATTTAACCCAAATTTATTTCCCATTTTTCCCATTTATTTCTTATTTTTTCCCATTTTTTTTGATTTTTCTTCATTTGATTTCTGTTTTTTTCCCATTTTTTCCCCATTTCCCCCCAATTTTTTCTGAATTTCCCCCATTTTTTCCCAATTTATTTCCCATTTTCCCCAATTTTTTTCCCATTTTCCCCAATTTATTTCTTATTTTTTCCCATTTTTTCAATTTTTCTCCATTTATTTCTGGGTTTTTTCCATTTTTCCCATTTTTTCCTTTTTATCCCAAATTTTTTCTGAATTTCCCCCCATTTTTTCCAATTTATTTCCCATTTTCCCCATTTATTTTTGAATTTTCTCGTTTTTTTCCCATTTATTCCCAATTTTTTCCCTATTTTCCCCATTTATTTCTGAATTTCCCCCATTTTTCCCATTTTTCCCATTTATTCCCATTTTTTCCCTATTTTCTCCATTTATTTCTGAATTTCTCCCATTTATTTCCCAATTTCCCCAATTTATTTCCCATTTTTCCCATTTATTTCTTATTTTTTCCCATTTTTTCAATTTTTCTCCATTTATTTCTGGGGTTTTTTTCCCAATTTTTTCCCATTTATCCCCAATTTTATTCTGAATTTTCCCCCATTTTTTCCCAATTTATTTCCTATTTTCCCCATTTATTTATTATTTTTTCCCATTTTTCCCATTTTTTCCCATTTTCCCCAATTTTTTCCCTATTTTCCCATTTATTTCTGATTTTTCCCCTTTCCCCCCTTTTTTTTCTCAATTTATTTGCTATTTTTTCCCCATTTATTTCTGGGTTTTTTCCAATTTTTCCCATTTTTTCCCATTTTCCCCAATTTATTTCCCATTTTTCCCATTTATTTCTGATTTTTTCCCATTTTTTCAATTTTTCTCCATTTGATTTCTGGTTTTTTTCCCCAATTTTTCCCATTTATCCCAAATTTTTCTGAATTTTCCCCCATTTGTTCCCAATTTTTTTCCTATTTTCCCCATTTATTTATTATTTTTTCCCATTTTTCCCATTTTTTCCCATTTTCCCCAATTTTTTCCCTATTTTCCCATTTATTTCTGATTTTTCCCCTTTTCCCCCTTTTTTTTCTCAATTTATTTGCTATTTTTCCCCATTTATTTCTGATTTTTTTCCTATTTTTTCCCATTTTTTC
>NW_024499058.1:0-1969 GCF_017590055.1 Onychostruthus taczanowskii | reverse complement strand
TTTTGGGTTAAAATCCCCAAATTTCAGTTCGGGACCCGGTTAAAATCCCCAAATTCGGGTTAAAATCTCCAAATTTTGGGTTAAAACCCCCAAATTTTGGGTTAAAATCCCCAAATTTCAGCTCGGGACCCCCAAATTTTGGGTTAAAACCCCCAAATTTTGGGTTAAAACCCCCAAATTTTGGGTTAAAATCCCCAAATTTTAGCTCGGGACCCCCAAATTTCGGGTTAAAATTCCCAAATTTCTAAGAAAACCCCAAATTTCAGTTCGGGACCCCCAAATTTTGGGTTAAAATCCCCCAAATTAGGACCAGAACCCCCAAAATTCAGATCGGGACCCCAAAAATTTGGGTATAAATCCCCAAAATTCGGACCAGAACCCCCAAATTTCGGCTCGGGACCCCCAAATTTTGGGTTAAAATCCCCCAAATTAGGACCAGAACCCCCAAAATTCAGATCGGGACCCCAAAAATTTGGGTATAAATCCCCAAAATTCGAACCAAAACCCCCAAATTTCGGCTCGGGATCCCCAAATTTTGGGCAGAAATCCCCAATTTTCTGCTCGGGACCCCAAATTTTGGCTCGGAATCCCCAAATTCGGGTCGGGACCCCCCAAAATTAGGGTTGGAAACCCCAAAATTCGGGTTAAAATCCCCCAAAATCGGCTTAAAAACCCCAAATTTCGGGTAGGAACCCCCAAATTTTGGGTAAAAATCCCCAAATTTTGGCTTGGGACCCGCAAATTTCGGGGCAAAATCCCCAAATTTTAGTCGGAACCCCCAAATTTCGGCTCGGGACCCCCAAATTTTGATTCGGGGCCCCCAAATTTCTCGGGACCCCCAAAATTTGGGTTAAAATCCCCAAAATTCGGCTCAGAACCCCCAAATTTTGAGTCGGAACCCCCAAAATTCGGGGCAAAATCCCCAAATTTGGGAGGAGAACCCCCAAATTTTGAGTCGAAACCCCCAAAATTCGGGGCAAAATCCCCAAATTTGGGAGGAGAACCCCCAAATTTTGGGTAAAAATCCCCAAATTTTGGCTTGGGACCCGCAAATTTCGGGGCAAAATCCCCAAATTTTAGTCGGAACCCCCAAATTTCGGCTCGGGACCCCCAAATTTTGATTCGGGGCCCCCAAATTTCGGGGCAAAATCCCCAAAATTGGGACCAGAACCCCCACATTTTGGGTTTAAATCCCCAAAATTCGGCTCAGAACCCCCAAATTTTGGGTAAAAATCCCCAAATTTTGCCTCGGGACCCCCAAATTTCGCCTCGGGATCCCCAAATTTCGGCTCGGGACCCCCAAAATTTGGGTAGAAATCCCCAAATTTTCGCTCGGGATCCCCAAATTTCGGGGCAAAATCCCCAAAATTCGGCTCAGAACCCCCAAATTTGGAGTCGGAACCCCCAAAATTTGGGTAAAAATCCCCAAATTTTCGCTCGGGATCCCCAAATTTCGTCTCGGGACGCCCAAAATTTGGGTAAAAATCCCCAAATTTTCGCTCGGGATCCCCAAATTTCGGCTCGGGACCCCCAAATTTTGGGTTTAAATCCCCAAATTCGGCTCAGAACCCCCAAATTTGGAGTCGGAACCCCCAAAATTCGGTTTAAAATCCCCCAAAATCGGCTTAAAATCCCCAAAATTCGGACCAGAACCCCCAAATTTCGGCTCGGAACCCCCAAATTTTGGGTAGAAATCCTCAAATTTTGGCTCGGGATCCCCAAATTTCGGGGCAAAATCCCCAAAATTCGGTTCAGAACCCCCAATTTTTGAGTCGGAACCCCCAAATTTTGGGTAAAAATCCCCAAATTTTGCCTCGGGATCCCCAAATTTCGGCTCGGGACCCCCAAAATTTGGGTAAAAATCCCCAAAATTCGGACCAGAACCCCCAAATTTTGTCTCGGAACCCCCAAATTTTGAGTAAGGACGCCCAAAATTCCGCTCAAAATCCCCCAAAATCGGCTTAAAAAC
>NW_024499057.1:0-1971 GCF_017590055.1 Onychostruthus taczanowskii | reverse complement strand
CACTTGGTGCCATTTTTTGTCACTTTGCTGCCACTCAGTGCCTCTTTAGTGTCACTCGGTGCCACTCGATGTCCCTTTAGTGCCATTTAATGTCCCTTTAGTGCCACTTTGGTGCCATTTTGTGCCATTTTTGGTCACTCTGGTGCCATTTTGTGCCACTTTTCACCAATTTAACGCCCCTTCCCCCACTCCGGTGCCCCGGGTGCCCTTCGGGTGACACTCGGTGACACTCGGTGACACTCGGTGACACTCGGTGCCCCTCGGGTGACACTCGGGTGACACTCTGTGACACTTTGGTGCCACTCGGTGCCCCGGGTGCCCCTCGGGTGACACTCAGTGACACTCGGTGACACTCTGGTGACACTCGGTGACACTCTGGTGACACTCGGGTGCCCCTCAGTGACACTCGGTGCCCCTCGGGTGACATTCGGGTGACACTGGTGACACTCGGTGCCCCTCGGGTGACACTTTGATGACACTCTGGTGACACTCGGTGCCCCTCGGGTGACACTTTGATGACACTCTGGTGACACTCGGTGCCCCTCGGGTGACACTCGGGTGACACTGGTGACACTCGGTGCCCCTCGGGTGACACTCGGGTGACACTCTGTGACACTTTGGTGCCACTCGGTGCCCCGGGTGCCCCTCGGGTGACACTCAGTGACACTCGGTGACACTCTGGTGACACTCGGTGACACTGTGGTGACACTCGGTGACACTCTGGTGCTCCTCAGTGACACTCGGTGACACTTGGAGACACTCGGGTGACACTCGGTGCCCCTCAGTGACACTCGGTGCCCCTCGGGTGCCCCGGGTGCCCCTCGGGTGACACTCTGGTGACACTTTGGTGACACTCTGGTGACACCGGTGCCCGGCGGCAGGGACCTGCGCGGGAACCCGCTGCGCTGCGACTGCGCGCTGCGCTGGCTGCTGGCCTGGTGACACTCGGTGCCCCTCGGGTGACACTCGGGTGACACTCTGTGACACTTTGGTGCCACTCGGTGCCCCGGGTGCCCCTCGGGTGACACTCAGTGACACTCGGTGACACTCTGGTGACACTCGGGTGACACTCTGGTGACACTGGTGACACTGGTGACACTTGGGTGACACTTGGCGCCCCTCGGGTGACACTCGGTGACACTTGGCGCCCCTCGGGTGCCCCGGGTGCCCCTCGGGTGACACTCTGGTGACACTTTGGTGCCACTGGTGACACCGGTGCCCCTCGGGTGACACTCTGGTGACACTCGGTGCCCCTCGGGTGACACTCGGTGCCCCTCGGGTGACACTCAATGACACTCAGTGACACTCGGGTGACACTTGGTGCCCCTTGGGTGACACTCGGTACCCCTCGGTGACACTCTGGTGACACTGGTGACACTCGGTGCCCCTCGGGCGACACTCGGGTGACACTCGGGTGACACTCGGTGACACTCGGTGACACTTTAGTGACACTCTGGTGACACTCGGGTGACACTCGGTGCCCCTCAGTGACACTTGGTCACACTCGGTGCTGACACTCGGGTGACACTGGTGACACTCGGTGCCCCTCGGGTGACACTCTGGTGACACTCTGATGCCCCTCGGTGACACTCAGTGACACTCAGTGACACTCGGTGACACTCGGTGACACTCAGTGACACTCGGTGCCACTCGGTGCCCCTTGGGTGACACTCTGGTGACACTTTGGTGCCACTGGTGACACTCGGTGCCCCTCGGGTGCCCCTCGGGTGCCCCTCAGTGACACTTGGTGCCCCTCGGGTGCCCCTCGGTGACACTCGGTGCCCCTCGGGTGACACTCGGTGACACTCGGTGCCCCTCGGGTGACACTCGGTGCCCCTCGGTGACACTCGGTGACACTCGGGTGCCCCTCGGTGACACTCGGTGCCCCTCGGGTGACACTCGGTGACACTCGGTGCCCCTCAGGTGACACTCTGGTGACACTGATGCCACTCGGTGCCCCTCGGGTGACAC
>NW_024499056.1:0-1971 GCF_017590055.1 Onychostruthus taczanowskii | reverse complement strand
ACCCCCGGGCCCCTCCCCCACCTCCTTGAACTCCTGGATCTGGGTCTGGTCGAACATGGAGAAGACGTTGGAGCTGCCCTCGGCCGCGCGGCGCTTCGCCTTCTTGGGGGCCTGGCGGGGGAAATTTGGGGCGAAATCCGGGGATTTTGGGCAACGCCGGGGCGGGGGAGGGGAATTGGGGGGGATTTGGGGGCAAATTTCAGGGATTTCAGGGTGAATTTGGGGTAAATCGGGGGTTTTGGGGTAAATCTCGGGGATTTGGGGGTAAATTTCGGGGATTTTGGGGTAAATTCTGGGATTTCGGGGTAAATTTTGGGGTGAATCGGGGGATTTTGGGGTAAATCTCGGGGATTTTGGGGTAAATTTTGGGGTAAATTTCAGGGATTTTGGGGTAAATTGGGGATTTCAAGGTAAATCTCGGGGATTTGGGGGCAAATTTTGGGGTAAATTGAGGATTTTGGGGTAAATTTTGGGGTAAATTTCAGGGATTTTGGGGTGAATTTGGGGTAAATCGGGGATTTGCGGGGATTTGGGGGCAAATTTTGGGGTAAATTGAGGATTTTGGGGTAAATTTTGGGGTAAATTTCAGGGATTTTGGGGTAAATTGGGGATTTCAAGGTAAATCTCGGGGATTTGGGGGCAAATTTTGGGGGTAAATTTTGGGGTAAATTCGGGGTAAATCGGGGATTTGAGGGTAAATTTTGGGGTAAATTCGGGGATTTCGGGGTAAATGGGGATTGGGGTTAAATTTCGGGGTGAATTTTGGGGTGAATTCGGGGTAAATTCGGGGATTTTGGGTAAATTTTGGGGTAAATTCGGGGTAAATCAGGGATTTGAGGGTAAATTTTGGGGTAAATTCTGGGTTAAATCTCGGGGATTTTGGGTAAATTTTGGGGTGAATTTCGGGGTAAATTTTGGGGTGAATTCGGGGTAAATCAGGGATTTGAGGGTAAATTTTGGGGTAAATTTTGGGGTAAATTTTGGGGTAAATTTTGGGGTAAATTTCAGGAATTTGGGGGTAAATTCGGGGATTTTGGGGTGAATTTCAGGGATTTTGGGTAAATTCAGGGTAAATCGGGGATTTGGGGGTAAATTTTGGGGTAAATTTCAGGCGTTTTGGGGTAAATCTCGAGGATTTCGGGGTAAATTCGGGGATTTGGGGTAAATTTTTGGGTAAATTCGGGGATTTTGGATAAATTTCAGGGATTTGGGGTAAATTTGGGTTAAATAGGGGATTTGGGGGTAAATTTTGGGGTAAATTTCGGGGATTTGGGGGTAAACTTTGAGGGTTTTGGGGGTAAATTTTGGGGTCAATTGGGGGATTTGGGGGTAAATCTCGGGGATTTGGGGTAAATTTTGGGGTAAATTGAGGATTTCAGAGTAAATTTTGGGGTAAATTTCAGGGGTTTTTGGGGTAAATTCAGGGATTTGGGGTAAATTAGGGGTAAATAGGGGATTTGGGGATAAATTTTAGGGTAAATTTCGGGGATTTGGGGTAAATTTTGAGGGATTTGGGGGTAAATTTTGGGGTCAATTGGGGGATTTGGGGGTAAATCTCGGGGATTTTGGGGTAAATTTTGGGGTAAATTCAGGGATTTTGGGTAAATTTAGGGTAAATCGGGGATTTGGGGGTAAATTTTGGGTTAAATTTCAGGGGTTTTGGGGTAAATCTCGGGGATTTCGGGGTAAATCTCGAGGAATTGGGGTAAATTTTGGGGTAAATTCTGGGTTAAATTCGGGGATTTGAGGGTAAATTTTGGGGTAAATGGGGATTGGGGTAAATTTTGGGGTAAATTCAGGGATTTCGGGGTAAATTCGGGGATTTCGGGGTAAATTTTGGGGTAAATTCTGGGTTAAATCTCGGGGATTTCGGGGTAAATCGGGATTGGGGGGAAATTTTGGGCTAAATTTCAGGGATTTCAAGGTAAATTCGGGGATTGGAGTTAAATTTTGGGGTAAATTCGGGGATTT
>NW_024499055.1:0-1973 GCF_017590055.1 Onychostruthus taczanowskii | reverse complement strand
GTTGTCCATCACCATCATCATCCTCATGGAGAGCAGGAAGGAGAAATTCCACTGCGGCTTCGGCCTCACCATCGGCTGAGACCTTCATCATCATCCTCACCTTCATCATCGTCATCCTCACCTTCATCCTCATCTTCATCTTCGTCATCCTGACCATCCTCATCTTCATCCTGAGCCTCATTATCCTCGTCGTTGTCCATCACCGTCATCATCCTCATCAACCACAGGAAGGAGAAATTCCACTGCGGCTTCGGCCTCACCATCGGCTGACACTCATCTTCATCATCCTCACCTTCATCATCATCATCATCTTCATCATCCTGACCATCCTCATCTTCATCCTGAGCTTCATCTTCATCCTGAGCCTCGTTATCGTTGTCCATCACCATCATCATCCTCATCAACCACAGGAAGGAGAAATTCCACTGCGGCTTCGGCCTCACCATCGGCTGACACTCATCATCATCCTCACCTTCATCATCGTCATCCTCACCTTCATCTTCGTCATCCTGACCATCCTCATCTTCATCCTGAGCTTCATCTTCATCCTGAGCCTCGTTATTGTCATTGTTATCCTGACCATCATCATCCTCATCAACCACAGGAAGGAGAAATTCCACTGCGGCTTCGGCCTCACCGTCGGCTGAGACCTTCATCATCATCATCCTCACCTTCGTCTTCATCATCCTCACCTTCATCTTCGTCATCTTGACCATCCTCATCTTCATCCTGAGCCTCGTTATTGTCGTCGTCTATCACCATCATCATCCTCATCAACCACAGAAAGGAGAAATTCCACTGCGGCTTCGGCCTCACCATCGGCTGACACTCATCATCATCATCTTCATCATCCTGACCTTCGTCTTCGTCATCCTGACCATCCTCATCTTCATCCTGAGCTTCATCTTCATCCTGAGCCTCGTTATCGTCATCGTTGTCCATCACCATCATCATCCTCATGGAGAGCAGGAAGGAGAAATTCCACTGCGGCTTGCCTCACCATCGGCTGACACCTTCATCTTCATCATCATCATCATCCTGACCTTCATCTTCATCATCCTGACCTTCGTCTTCATCATCCTGACCATCCTCATCTTCATCCTGAGCTTCATCTTCATCCTGAGCTTCGTTGTCGTCATCCGTCACCATCATCATCCTCATCAGCCTGACCTTCGTCACCTTCCTCTTCCTCACCTTCATCATCCTCCTTTTCATCACCTTCGTCTTCATCAGCCACAAAGGGAATTCACCTTCATCTTCATCATCCTCGTCGTCTTCACCCTCCTCTTCCTCGCCTCGGGGTGGGAGAGCTTCGTCTTCATCGTCTTCATCTTCATCATCCTCGCCGTGAAATGAGAGAGAGGCCTTCATCCTCCTCCTCCTCCTCGTGAGCCTTCGGCCTCGTCGGGTTCGGTCTCCTCCTCCTCCTCCTCCTCGCCGTGGGACAAGGCCCTTCCTGAGCCTTCGGCCTCGCCGTGGGCTGAGGGGGCTCCTCCTCCTCCTCCTCCTCGCGGCCTTCGGCCTCGTTGGGTTCGGTTTCCTCCTCCTCGGGGGGGGTGAGGGACCCTCATCATCCTCACCGTGAAATGAGGGGCCTTCATCCTCCTCTTCCTCCTCCTCCTGAGCCTTCGGCCTCACTGGGTTTAGTTTCCTCCTCCTCCTCCTCGGGGGGGGTGAGGGACCCTCATCATCCTCACCGTGAAATGAGGGGCCTTCATCCTCCTCTTCCTCCTCCTCCTGAGCCTTCGGCCTCACTGGGTTTAGTTTCCTCCTCCTCCTCCTGAGCCTTCGGCCTCACCGGGTTCGGATTTTTTTCCCTCCTCCTCCTCCTGAGCCTTCGGCCTCACTGGGTTCGGATTTTTCCCTCCTCCTCCTCCTCCTGAGCCTTCGGCCTCACTGGGTTCAGATTTTTCCCTCCTCTTCCTCCTGAGCCTTCAGCCTCATCGGGTTCAGGTTTTTCCCTCCTCCTCCTC
>NW_024499054.1:0-1973 GCF_017590055.1 Onychostruthus taczanowskii | reverse complement strand
TGGCTTTTTTTTTGTTATTTTTTCAGGTTTTTTTTCAGGATTTTTCCAGTTTTTTCCATTATTTTTCCAACTTGGATATTTGGGATTTTTCCAGGATTTTTCTGGGATTTTTTTGGGATTTTTTGGGGTTTTTTCTCCACTCCCACCGCGACACGCTGCGCTACATCGGCACCAAGCTGCCCGACAAAACCGTCCAGTTCCTGCAGGTGGGGACACGAAATTCCAGAGTTCTCAGGGAATTTGGGACTTGGGGGAAATCCTGAATTTTTGGGGAATTTTTCCCTGATTTTTTAGAATTTTTCCAGGATTTTTTAGGTCAAAATTCGAATTTTTCGGCTCTTTTTTGGAATTTTTTGGCTTTTTTTTTGTTATTTTTTCAGGGTTTTTTTCAGGTTTTTTCCATTATTTTTCCAACTTGGATATTTGGGATTTTTAGGGAAATTTTTCCAGGATTTTTCTGGGATTTTTTTGGGATTTTTGGGGGTTTTTTCCACTCCCCAATCGGCACCAAGCTGCCCGATAAAACCGTCCAGTTCCTGCAGGTGGGGACAGAAAATTCTGGAATTCTCATGGAATTTGGGACTTGGGGGAAATCCTGAATTTTTTGGGAATTTTTCCCTGATTTTTTAGAATTTTTCCAGGGTTTTTTAGGTAAAAATTTGAATTTTTTGGCTTTTTTTTAGGTGAAAATTCAATTTTTTTCAGCTTTTTAAAAAAATTTTTGGTGCTTTTTCTGTTATTTTTCAGGTTTCTTCCAGGATTTTTCAGTTTTTTTCCAAGCTGGATGTTTGGCATTTTTGGAGGATTTTTCCAAGATTTTTCTGGGATTTTTTGGTGGATTTTAGGTGAAAACTCCAACTTTTTCTGACTTTTCCCGTTGTTTATCAGGACTTAGTCAGATATTTCAGATTTTTTACATATTTTGGGGATTTTTTGGAATTTTTGGGGGGATTTCTAGGTGAAAATTCAGAATTTTTCAGGGATTTTTTCCATGTTTTTGTCCCAGAATTCCTGGATTTCCCTGCTTTTACTCCCATTTTCCCATGTTCTATTCCCATTTTCCCATGTTCTATTCCCATTTTCCCCATGTTTTACTCCCATTTTTCCATGGTTTTTCCCTGTTTTATTCCCATTTTCCCCATGTTTTATTGCCATTTTTCCCTGGTTTATTCCCACTTTTCCCATGTTCTATTCCAATTTTTCCCTGGTTTATTCCCATTTTTCCCATGTTCTATTCCCATTTTTCCCTGGTTTATTCCCATTTTTCCCATGTTCTATTCCCATTTTTCCCTGGTTTATTCCCATTTTCCCATGTTCTATTCCCATTTTTCCATGTTTTTTCCCTGTTTTATTCCCATTTTCCCCATTTTTATTCCCAATTTTCCATGTTTTATCCCCACTTTTCCCAATTTCCCATGTTTTTATCCCATTTTTCCCAGGAGTACATCGTGAACAGGAACCGCAAGATCCATGTTTTACTCCCATTTTCCCATGTTCTATTCCCATTTTCCCATGTCCTATTCCCATTTTTCCCTGTTTTACTCCCATTTTCCCCATGCTTTTTCCCCATTTTCCCCATTTTTATCCCCACTTTTCCCAATTTCCCATGTTTTTCTCCCATTTTTCCAGGAGTACATCGTGAACAGGAACCGGAAGATCGAGCGGCGGCGCCAGGAGCTGACGGACAAGGAGGGCGGCAAAGCGCGGCCCGACCCCTTCAGGGGTGAGAGCGCCGGGAATTCCGGGAATTTCAGGGAATTACAAGGAGGGCGGCAAAGCGCGGCCCGACCCCTTCAGGGGTGAGAGCGCCGGGAATTCCGGGAATTCTCTGGGAATTCCGGGAATTCCGGGAATTTCAGGGAATTACAAGGAGGGCGGCAAAGCGCGGCCCGACCCCTTCAGGGGTGAGAGTGCCCGCAATTCCGGGAATTCCGGGAATACCGGGGATTTGGGGAATTTCAGGGAATTACAAG
>NW_024499053.1:0-1979 GCF_017590055.1 Onychostruthus taczanowskii | reverse complement strand
AAAAAAAAATATTAGGAAATAGTTGGAATTTCAATGCCACAATTTTCTAAAATGCTTTCTCCTGGCTCATTCCTATGCCAGGGTTACTCTGCCTGCTGGTAAAAGAAGTGTCATCTCAGTCTCACAAGTAAATTAGCAGCCTGGTTCTCATCTCCAGAAGTTGTTTTCTGTGTCTCTTAGTAAGTTGTGCTCTATCATAATTGTAAAAAGAGGTTTTTTTCACAACTGAAGCCCTGGTGTACCCTCCTCTGCCACAGGTGTACCTCTGTAGCACAGCATCCTGCTGTCTGGACTGCATTTTCAGAGGGAGAAAAAGGAATGATCTGTCAGCAACAGCAAAACATATGGGCATACTGGAAAAGGGACAATTGTGCTAGGGATAAACAAATTTATACAAAGTTAGTGTATTCATAGAAGGACTGTAACAAGGATTTTCAAGTCAAAGAGGACAATGGCCTTCTGGCCTAAAAATGCATTTTACCTTGTAATCAGCACTGGAATATTTCCTATAGTGTTCTATGAGAAATACTGGTGCTTAAGCATGAGGGAAGATATCAATAAGTAAAATATTCTGTTTGGAATAGGACAACTATTTATGCTACAATACGGTGACATTATTTTGGGGACTGGATAAATAACTCATGGCATTTCCAGAAGAACGCCTTTCCAGTCATCCAGACTTGTCTTAAATTGGATGACCACCATGCTGACAAAAGCTCACCATGTCCCTTTGAAAATCACCCTTGAGTCAATGGCTTTCAATGAGTTGCAGACCAAACTACTGCAATAGCAAGTCCCTGTACAATACTAACACAAGACAGAATTTTACAGATTTATTTTTTTTATGTGCAAGTATTTTTGATTGAAATTTACTTGGGATATTTTTGATATTATTATCATATGGACAAAGTACTGGATTTATAACCTATGTAGCACTCTCCCTGCTGCACAAGCTGATGTTTCATCATTGGCCCGTATCTAAATAGCAATGTTAACCTAAAGCCCCTGTGTTCTTTTCTCTTTATGCATAATTCTTGCTCACAGAGCTTCATGCAGAGGTGCTGAAAAGATGATTTCCAGTGGGAAAAAACCCAAAAGCCTTCTAGAGGCAAACAAACACAGAGTTTTTAATAACAGAGCTGTCATTATAAAATAATAAACCACATGAACCCAGGAATATTTTACACAATTTACAGTCTTAATATTTCCAATAAACAGTGTTGAAGAGACATGGTCCACACATACAGTGTTTTAGTTAACCTTCTATGAATTATTAGCTCACTGTTGCCTATAGGGAACCTATCCAACTGGTCTTCATTTACATTACTTAGTGTGTCCTAAGCCATGGCTAAACGTACATTGAATATCTGATTAAACTCTGAAACATACTCTGGTATGATCTACCAAATAAAGCACAGGACCAGGACCCAGCAGAACTGAATTCTGCTCCTGGCTAACTCCAATGTCTAGCTCTCGCATCTGTGCCTCAGATACTCAACTGGTAATGCAGGAGGACAACTTTGCCTGAATTATACTTTTTAATACAAACCAAATCTCAGTGTTGCAACTTGAGAAATGTTTAGGGTGTACCTGCCTTTGCAAGTCAGAGAATGTCAATGGGATGTCTGTTTCCGGCGTGATCGGCATTAAGTGCAAGTGCCTCTTTACTGCTCCCCTGTGCATGAATGACTAAGCCACTGAGATAACAAGAGATATAATTAGCCTCTTCTGCTCTCTATGAGCAATGCAACCTTTTCCTTGTCTGTCAGTAACCTGTTCCTTGTTTCAGGAAATCATCCTCTTTCTGCAGTGCTTATAAGATCTATTGCAAAAGCAGTGAATGGAATTTAGTGCCCAATTTTAAGCATAGGGAAATTTTTCTTCCAAAGCTGTTGTTTCATGTGTATCACACCTTTTGTCCATCCCTTCATTTGTTCCTCTTTCAGTACCATCTCAACTCTCTAAATTTCTTTTTTTTT
>NW_024499052.1:0-1978 GCF_017590055.1 Onychostruthus taczanowskii | reverse complement strand
TTTTTTAGCTATTTTTTACCCATTTTTTTAGCTTTTTTCCCCATCTTTTAGCTATTTTCCCATTTTTAGCTATTTTTTACCATTTTTTAGCTTTTTTCCCACAATCTTTTTAACTTTTTTCCCCATTTTTTGGCTATTTTTTACCATTTTTTAGCTTTTTTTCTCCCAGTTTTTAGCTTTTTTCCCCCCAGTTTTTAAGCTTTTTTCCCATTTTTTAGCTATTTTTTGCCAATTTTTTAGATTTTTCCCAATTTTTTAGCTATTTTTTACCAATTTTTTAGCTTTTTCCCCTATTTTTCAGCTACTTTTAACCAATTTTTTTGCTATTTTTAACCAATTTTTTTAGCTTTTTCCCCCTATTTTTTAGCTTTTTCCCCCATTTTTTTGGTTATTTTTTATCATTTTTTAGCTTTTTCCCCCCAGTTTTTAAGCTTTTTATTCCCATTTTTTAGCTATTTTTTACCAATTTTTTAACTTTTTCCCCTATTTTTCAGCTACTTTTAACCAATTTTTTTGCTATTTTTAACCAATTTTTTTAGCTTTTTCCCCCTATTTTTTAGCTTTTTCCCCCATTTTTTTGGTTATTTTTTATCATTTTTTAGCTTTTTCCCCCCAGTTTTTAAGCTTTTTATTCCCATTTTTTAGCTATTTTTTACCAATTTTTTAGCTTTTTCCCCTATTTTTCAGCTACTTTTAACCAATTTTTTTGCTATTTTTAACCAATTTTTTTAGCTTTTTCCCCCTATTTTTTAGCTTTTTCCCCCATTTTTTTGGTTATTTTTTATCATTTTTTAGCTTTTTCCCCCCAGTTTTTAAGCTTTTTATTCCCATTTTTTAGCTATTTTTTACCAATTTTTTAACTTTTTCCCCTATTTTTCAGCTACTTTTAACCAATTTTTTGGCTATTTTTAACCAATTTTTTTAGCTTTTTCCCCCTATTTTTTAGATCTTTTTCCCCATTTTTTGGCTATTTTTTACCATTTTTTAGCTTTTTTTCTCCCAGTTTTTAGCTTTTTTCCCCCCAGTTTTTAAGCTTTTTTCCCATTTTTTAGCTATTTTTTGCCAATTTTTTAGATTTTTCCCAATTTTTTAGCTATTTTTTACCAATTTTTTAGCTTTTTCCCCTATTTTTCAGCTACTTTTAACCAATTTTTTTGCTATTTTTAACCAATTTTTTTAGCTTTTTCCCCCTATTTTTTAGCTTTTTCCCCCATTTTTTTGGTTATTTTTTATCATTTTTTAGCTTTTTCCCCCCAGTTTTTAAGCTTTTTTCCCATTTTTTAGCTATTTTTTGCCAATTTTTTAGATTTTTCCCAATTTTTTAGCTATTTTTTACCAATTTTTTAGCTTTTTCCCCTATTTTTCAGCTACTTTTAACCAATTTTTTTGCTATTTTTAACCAATTTTTTTAGCTTTTTCCCCCCATTTTTTAGCTTTTTTCCCATTTTTTTAGCAATTTGTTTCCCAATTTTTTTTTCCCTTTTTTTTAGAATTTTTTTCCCCAATTTTTGGCTAATTTTTACCAATTTTTTACCCCCCCCCCCCCCCCATTTTTTAGCTTTTTTCCCAATTTTTTGGCTATTTTTTTACCAATTTTTCAGCTATTTTAAACCAATTTTTTAGGTATTTTTAACCAATTTTTTACCTTTTCCCCCCCATTTCTTAGCCATTTTTTACCAATTTTTTATCTTTTTCTCCTATTTTTAGGGTTTTTTAATGATTTTTTTAGTTTTCTTCCCCACCCTATTTTTGCTAGTTTTTAGCTATTTTTCTCTATTGTTAAGGGGGTTTTTTCCAATCGAAAAACCCCAAAATCCCCCCAAAAAAACCCAAAATTCCCTCCAAAAAACCCCCAAAATTCCCCTAAAAAACCCCATAATCGCCCCAAAAAAACCCAAAAATCCCCCCTAAAAACCCCAAAGTCCCCCCTAAGAACCCCAAAATTCCCTCCAAAAAACCCAAAATCCCCCAAAAAACC